>NC_057796.1:301670793-301676740 GCF_018294505.1 Triticum aestivum
AGTTAAGACCTCCCTCTACCAATTTATTTTCATGTAGATTTGTTCTAGTGTTCATATTATTGTGATGAAATGCACACATTATGTGTACATGTGAATCGATGAAATGTATTATATGTGTGCAAATGTGTTTAATGTGTGTGTATATATATATATGTGATAATTTTGAATTGATCGACTTTTTTGGTGTGTGTGTGTGTGCATATATATATGTATGTATGTATGTATATGTGATATTACACGTTGCTCTCGGCAAGTGTCTCGCGCTATTTTTACAGGGAATGTCTACAGAGTTGCCAATGTTTTGGCGAAACGTAGATTTAGTTCCGTTTCGTCAAATTTCTGGCACTCAATATATATGTCCAGTTTTTAGCAATGCTCATGCCGATTTTTATGTTGATTTTAATTATATGAATGCAACACAAAATGGAAGAGTGCCCCTACTGTCGCCACACTAGGGGAATGTGCGACGATCCTCACCTTGACAACAATAATGGATTCTCCCTCACGCTTCAAAGTGACTACAAATATTATACAGTAATAATCCGTGTGTCAGTGTGTAATTTCTGTTTTTTTCATTTTGACTAGTGTATCCCTTGCCATGCAAGACCTTTTGTCCAAGACGGAGTTGGTCCAAATGATGCACTATATATACCGCGCCTGCCACTAGTGCACACATTGAACAAGAACAACATTTCTAGAAAATGCATGGGATGATTTTGATCGCTTTCATATACACATTCTTCTTTCAGCTCACAGTATGTATGTGTTACTATATATATATTGCTTACTATGTTACTATCAAGTTCAAGAACAGAAGCTCCCTAGATGTGTTGTGCCTCACGTGATGGATGACTACCACGACGAGATGCACGGCTCGAAATTAATGAATGGAGCCAACTACTGAGAGCCTGCGAGTTCAAGATTGGAGATCGGTGTGGATCTCTGTCCTACACCATGGACATGCAAGGGTTTCCTATTCTTCAAAATTTCCCTAAAGTAGAGGAGTACTGTGTTAGTAGTAACGATGGTTGAATGAACAAGATGTAATATGCACGCATGGTTTAGTTTAGTGAATAAGTGATCATGATCGATAGAACTACCTATATAGCAGTGTTGGTTAATATATGTACGCATGTGAATAAACTATGTGTGTGTATATATTAATGCAAATATCTTGTCAAAATCAATGTGGGACAAAAACGTGTTTATATAAATTCGTAATAAATGATGCTGCCGTGGCAACATTTTTTTACAGCTTTCAAAACCCTAGTATTGGCGTCGGACATTGCGCGACGCCAGAGAAGATTTATCTTATTACTGTCGTTGAACTGTGTCACACGCCATAGCTATTGTCCATAATGTCGTCATGTGGTTAAATCCAACGTCGTTAGTATACAGAATAGTGCTGACATAGGCTCCAGCGCCACCACTATTTTTTAACACTCGCGCCATATTGATGGCGTGGGGCTTCTACGCCAGCAAGGCTGTTTTTGGCATGTCATAGCTAGGCTTTTCTTCACTAGTGCAGCCCCCTCCACGCCTATATAAAGGTGGGGAGGTGTTGGGGGCAGCCCTCCTTTGACCTTGACCCGTTACCTCTCCCAACTCCTCCCACATTTCACCGGTACGCGCTTGGCGAAGCCCTGTCGGAGTTCCGCTGCCACCACAACCACGCCTCGTGTTGGTTCAGATCTGATCTACCTCCTCTCCCTCACTTGCTGGGTCAAGAAGGAGACGACGCCACCGAGCCGTACGTGTGCTAAACTCAGAGGTGCTACACGTGCGGTACTTGGATCGGATTGGATCGCGACGCGAGTATGACTACGCCAACCACGATCTCTAGATCGTTAACACTTTCGGTCTACAAGGGTATGTAGACACCACTCCCCTCTCATTGCTATACATATCCTAGATTAGATCTTGGGTGTTCGTAGGATTTTTTTGATTTTCATGCTTTGATTTGACGCTTATGTCAAAAGGCTTCATCTTGATAAGCTCGAACCCAAAGCGGAGACGTGCGTCTTCATAGGATACCCTAAAGAGACCATTGGGTATACCTTCTACCAGAGATCCGAAGGCAAGATCTTTGTTGCCAAGAATGGTCCTTTCCAGAGAAGGAGTTTCTCTCAGAAGAAGTGAGTGGGAGGATAGTAGAACTTGATGAGGTAATCATACCTTCTCTCGAATTGGAAGGTAGCACATCACATAAAGTAGTTCCCGTGATGCCTACACCAACCAGAGAGGAAGCTAATGACGATGATCATGAAACTTCAGATCAAGTTACTACCGAACTTCATAGGTCTACCAGGACACGTTCTGCACCAGAGTGGTATGGTAATCCCATCCTGGAAGTCATGTTGTTAGACAACGGCGAACCTACAAATTATGAAGAAGCAATGATGAGCCCGGATTCCAACAAATGGCTTGAGGCCATGTAGTCCGAGATAAGATCCATGTATGAGAACAGAGTATGGACTTTGGTGGACCTGCCCGATAACCGGCAGGCCACTGAGAACAAATGAATCTTTAAGAAGGAGACAGATGCTGATGGTAATGTCACCGCCTATAAAGCTTGACTTGTCGCAAAGGGTTACCGACAAGTTCAAGGAGTTGACTATGATGAAACTTTCTCACCCCTAGAGATGCTTAAGTCTGTTATAATTATGTTAGTTGCGTACTATGATTATGAAATCTGGCAAGGACGTCAAAATAAGGTTCCTTAAATAGTTTCCTTAAGGAAGAGTTGTATATGATGCAACCGGAAGGTTTTGTCGATCCTAAGGATGCTAACAAAGTATGCAAGCTCCAGCGATCCATCTATGGACTGGTGCAAGCATCTCGGAGTTGGAATACACGCTTGGATGAGGTGATCAAAGCTTATGGTTTTATACAAACTTATGGAGAAGTTTGTATTTACAAGAAAGTGAGTGAGAGCTCTATAGCATTTCTGATAAGTATATGTGGATGACATATTGTTGATTGGAAATGATGCATAATTTCTGGAAAGCGTAACGGGTTGTCTGAAAAGACTTTTTCAAAGGAAGACCTAGGTAAAGCTGCCTACATATGGGGTATGAAGATCTATAGAGATAGATCAAGACACCAGATAAGACTTTCACAGAGCACATACCTTGACATGATTTTGAAGGAGTTCAAAATGGACCAGTTTAAGAAGGAGTTCTTTCCCGTACTGTAAGGTGTGAAGTTGAGTAAGACTCAAGGCTCGACCACGGCAAAAGAAAGAGATAGGATGAAAGTCGTCCCCTATGCTTCAGCCATAGGCTCTATAATGTATGCCATGATGTGTACCAGACCTGATGTGTGGCTTGTCATGAGTCTGGCAAGGGGGTATGAAGTGATCCAGGAGTGAATCACTGGGCAGCGGTCAAAATTATCCTTAGGTGCCTAAAGAGGACCAAGGAAATGTTTCTCGGTTATGGAGGTGATAAAGAGTTCATCGTAAAGGGTTACGTCGATGTAAGCTTTGAAACCGACCCGGTTGACTCTGAGTCACAAACAGGACACGTATAGTGGAGCAATCATTTGGAATAGCTCCAAGTGGAGTGTGGAAGCAACATCTACATTATTACATAGAGACTTGCAAAGTACACACGAATCTGAACGTTGCAGACCCATTGACTAATACCTCTCTCACAAGCAAAACATGATCAAACCCCATAACTCATTGGGTGTTACTCACATGGCGATGTGAACTAGATTATTGACTCTAGTGCAAGTGGGAGACTGTTGGAAATATGCCCTAGAGGAAATAATAAAATGGTTATTATCATATTTCTCATCCATGATAAATGTTTATTATTCATGCTATAATTGTATTGACCGGAAACTTAAATACATGTGTGAATACATAGACTACATTGTGTCCCTAGTAAGCCTCTACTAGACTAGCTCGTTGATCAAAGATGGTTATGGTTTCCTAACCATGGACATGAGTTGTCATTTGATAACGGGATCGTATCATTAGGAGAATGATGTGATGGACAGACACAACCGTAAGCTTAGCATCAGATCCTTTAGTTATTTGCTATAGCTTTCTTCATGTCAAGTATCTGTTCCTTCAACCATGAGATCATGCTACTCCCGGATACCCGAGGAATGCCTTGTGCGCTATCAAACATCACTTCGTAACTGGGTAATCATAAAGGTGCTCTACAGGTATCTCCAAAGGTGTCTGTTGGGTTGTGTGGATCGAGACTGGTATTTGTCACTCCGTGTGACTGAGAGATATCTCTGGGCCCTCTCGGTAATACAACATCATAAGAAGCTTCATGTGACTAATGAGTTTAGTCACGGGATCTTGTATTACAGAAAGAGTAAAGAGACTTGCCAGTAACAAGATTGAACTAGGTATGGAGGTATGGAGATACCGACGATCGAATCTCGGGCAAGTGACATATCGCTAGACAAAGGGAATTGCATACATGATTGACTGAATCCTTGACATCGTGACCGATAAAGATCTTCGTTGAATGTGTAGGAATCAATATGGGCATCCATGTCCCGCTATTGGTTATTGTCCGAAGAGAAGTCTCAGTCATGTCTGCATGATTCTCGAACCCGTAGGGTCGCACGCTTAACGTTCGGTAACGCTAGGGTAGTGTTGAGATATTAATAGTGGAAAGTTCGAAGGTTGTTTAGAGCCCCGGATGAGATCCAGGACATCACGAGGAGCTCTGGAATGGTCCAGAGGTAAAGATTCATATATGGAAAGTTGTTATCGGGGTTCCGGAACAAGTTCGAGTTTTTTCGGTATTGTACCGGGAAGGTTCTAGAAGGTTCCTGAGTGGGGCCCACCTGCTTTGGGGGACCCACATGAACCTGGGTAGTGGGGAAAGTCCCCACAACCCTGGTCTAGGTGCACCAAGATCCTCCCTTAAAAGGAATAGTATCATATCCCGAAGGGATAAGATCAGGATCCGTAAAAAGGGGGGATAGCGATTTGTGGGGAAGGAAAGGAAGGATTTCCTTCCTCCCCTTTGACCAACGACCCTAGGGCCTTGGAGGGCAAGCCACCAGCCCCATTCACGCCTATATAAAGGTGGGGAGGTGTTGGGGGCAGCCCCGTTCGACCCTGGCCCTTTACCTCTCCCAACTCCTCCCACGTTTCACCGGTACGCGCTTGGAGAAGCCCTGCCGGAGTTTCGCTGCCACCACCACCACGTCGTCGTGTTGGTTCAGATCTCATCTACCTCCTCTCCCCTGCTTGCTAGATCAAGAAGGAGAGGATGCCGCCGAGCCATACGTGTACTAAACTCGGAGGTGTTGCATGTGCGGTACTTGGATCGGATTGGATCGCGACGTGAGTACGACTACGCCAACCACGATCTCTAGATTGTTAACGCTTTCGGTCTACAAGGGTATGTAGACACCACTCCCCTCTTGTTGCTATACATCTCCTAGATTAGATCTTGGGTGTTCGTAGGAATTTTTTTGATTTTCATGCTTCGTTCCCCAACAGAGGGCATCGGGGGCAAGGTAATCGTCGATCAGCGTTAAATGGTCGCGTGCTCGGTTTGCGGTTGAGCACTCGATGACCCTTGAATGATCCCTTGAAATTGAGAACATGCTCGTCCGCATGTTCCGCGTCTGCAAGCAGTGCCTGCATCATCACCATCTCATCCGTGTAGTCTTCCTCATCGGATGACTCGCTCATATATGTAGTCCATATCCGAATCCATTGCTTCAAAGAATAAGGGAAAAAATTAGCTCGGGCAATTCACCGAACAGCTATCGGGCATGGTGAGTATCTTAGGAGCGGACGGTACCTGAGCGGCTATCGGAGGAGGGGTTCGTATCGACGGCGGAGGAGAAGCGGCATGGAGCCCGGGTGTACCATTGGACGTGACGGGCTCATCGAGTTCCTGCAGGGGTGTGGCGTGACGGCCGGGGTGGTGGAGCGGTGGCGAAGGCAAGAGAGAAAATGAGA
>NC_057796.1:301677015-301680597 GCF_018294505.1 Triticum aestivum
GGAAAAAGTACACCTGGACTGCTCGGCAGACCGATACATGCTCACATTGGATGGCACAACACGTCCCGACCGTGTAGTCGGATAGTTGCGGGCGGTTTGAGGGTCCGCTTTAGAGTTGCTCTTAAGTATTGGTACTGACAGTTAACATGTAGGCATTTACCATTTTGCCATAGGAATGTGTTCCTATCGATGTTTTAAATAGCTCGCTCTAGCAGTTTGAGGGATTACCCCTGCGTAGGATGAAAGAGCTTCCATTGATGGTATGAACTAGTGGATCAGCAAGATAAATAGAGCTCTTTAAAGGAAAGCAAACTTCAATTCTATTATATATCAAACTATAAAGCAAAGATGAGGACCTTTACTCGCTTGAAAAGTTGAAATAGATGGAAAAGGGGATATGCAGGAGTAACAACTTTTCTTTCAATAGTAAGCAGCAAATGTGAATAAGAGAAGGGTAGAAGAAGCGATCTGCATATTTCCTTATTTCACACTGGATTTGACTCGTTAGAGAAATCATTTCTTAGGTATGCTACATTCTTTGAAGGAGGAGTAGGTTCTCCTATTTAAGACACAGACGAAGTGATTTCTAGGATATAAATTTTCATTAATAAAAAACAGCATTGACTTCAGGGAAAAAATTATTTGCTATTATAGGTTACTATTCACACTATTTTGGTCGTTTTTTTAAGTAGTCAAATGTTTGTTTTCTTTCTGTGGATTTTTATTTCACAAGTACTCCCTTCGTTCCTAAATATAAGTCTTTTAAAGATTTCGATATGGACTACATACGAAGAAAACTGCATGAATTTACGCTCTAAAATATGTGTATATACATCTGTATGTAGTTTGTAGTGAAATCTCTAAAGAAACTTATAGTATTTAGGAATGAAGAGAGCACAACGAAAGATCAAGTTTATTTAGATTTTTTGATTTACTGATTACTGATTTTTTTATATGGAATAGATAAATCCCGAACGTTCGGAATTTAAGCATGTCATCCCGAACGTTTTTTGATGGCAACTTTAGTTAGCGAGGTGGCGACTTTAATTGTTAACACATGGCAACTTTGTTCCAGTTCGATTTTTGTCAGAAAATTGTCATGTTAAACAACATCGCCTTAACTAAAGTTGCCATGAAAAGAGTTCGGATTAGCATGCTTAAATTCCGAACGTTCGGGACTTATTGAGGTCCTTTTTATATAGGGTGTATGTACACACATGAACCAAACGTCCGCATTCATACCCAGGGTTCTAATCTTTGTCTGCCCAATGATTCACACCGAGAGAGGGTGGTCCGTTGAGACATGCGGCCGCGTGTTGGCTGCAGTGAGCTGCCTCAACAAGAGACACCGCAACATGCCATGCCAATAACTCACGCCCTCATCCCCCTACAGCCGGACGTGCAAGATCCAACAGCCAGGGGGTGAAATCTTGCAGGGCTATATTTTTTTGCTGGTCCAACGCTACATGCTAGCCAGAAGCACAATGGGCAAAATCACATCGGGATCGGTACTGCTCCGTAGCACATAAACATAGATGAGACGACCATCGCAAAAAAAAAAAAAGAAAGATGAGACGACATATGGCCGAACAAAGATAGACGAAGACCACCCACCAAACAACACACACCAAACAATGCAATACCGTAAAAGAAAAGGGAAAGGTGGATATTGTATGGTTATGGTACCACCTGGAATCAGCCAGTTCAGCAGCTGGCTGAACAGGGCTTCCAGTGACACTGAAGTGGTGGCAACGAAAATGACACTGAAACATATGCAGCGAAACAGCTCCAGAGCAAGATCGCCTGAAGACAACCATAAGAAGAACACACTCCTGACATGCGTGATCACGAGCCTAGAACGGATGGCAATTTGGCAATGGGATGGATGCGGACAGGCAGCAAGGGACCAAAGGCCTCCAGAGGAGACGGGCGTTTTCTTCCTCAAAGGACCAGACCACGAGCCCGAAAACTTTGCGCCGGGCCTCTCAAGATGTTGCCAACTTCCTCTTATATCCTACCTGACAAAAACACCATACGGATGCTAATCGCCCTCAAGCGGCGACAAATACTGCCTGGCAATGGCAAAAGGAGAAGCAAGCAAACACGAGAGAGCTGTGCGACAAGAAAACTTTAAACCTACGCAGACAAATCCCTGCGCCGGAAAAAGCGGGAAAAGATGCCACAAAGGATAAAATTTCAGAACGGAGTCCGTAGTACATGCATGCAGAGAGGGAGCCATAGATGTTTGAATCGACGGTGAAAAGTGAGACGAGCAAGAACATTTTTATACACCATTTCAAGATGAGATTCAATGGGAGCAAAAAAAGAAGAAGCAATCTTTTTACTGTTTTACACAAGGGCTTGGGTCGATGATCTCTGTCAATTCTACGTACTGGCGCAGTGGCAGTGTCGCCTGCCGGCTCCGGAATGTTAAGCAAGAGACAAAAAGAGGACGGTAATTTGGTACGACGGGCGGTGATTAACGGGTGGCTGGTTGGTTAATTGGCGCGCGCGCGCGCGGCTAGACCTTGTAGATGATGAGGAAGCAGGGGAGCACGGCGCGGCTGTCCAGGACGACGAGCTCGCCGTTGCCCATGTCCACGGAGTCGTAGTGCGAGGAGCGGTGCCGAAGAGCCAGCGGGTCGTCGCCGTGCGCCGGCCGGACGCGCCCGGCGATGACGCGGCACACCAGCATGGCCCTGCGAACCGCGCCGGGCGACGGCGCGGCTCTGGCGTGCGCGGTGCCGCTGCAGGCGAAGGTGCGCACCGCGGAGCTGGACGGGCCGAGCTGGCAGGTGGCGACGCCAGCACCGAAGACGCCGCCCACGCCCGCGCCCGCGGCCGGGCGGCACTGGAAGCGCATCATCTCGTTGCCGTCGGCGCCGCACCGGGCCGCGGCGCCGTGCGCGCGTGCCGCCGCCCTGGCCTCCTCGAACCGTGCCACCGCCCGCGCGCCGCTGTGCACGCGGAACATCGCTTCCACCTCCGGCGGCGCGGTGGCCGTCAGGTCCCAGCCGGACGAGAAGATGAGCTCCACCACCTGGCGCGACGAGTGGCCCTCCGGCAGCTCCGCCATGGTCAGGAACGCCGAGCTCGCGGGCGCGGTGGCGGGCGACGGCATGAACGCGGCCGCCGTCTGCTTGGGCTTCTTCTTGGGCCGCGGTCTCGCCAACTCCTGCTGCCTCTCCTGCCCGTCCCTCCGCCGCTCCCGGCGCGGCTTCTGCTGCTTCCACGCCTGCCGCGCGGACGCCACCGAGTCCCTCACGTCCGCCGCGGCGCCGCACGACGCAGGGAGAAGCGGCTGGGCCTTCTTGCTCGGGGACGGCGCGACGACGGCGTCCGCCACGCCGTAGGACCTGCAGCTGAGGGACCGCACCCATGCCGTCGCCATCGTGACGGCCAAGAGCAGAGCGCGCGCTCGAGGGAACCGGCGGCGGCGGCAGGCAGTGGCCGAGTGAGCTCGTGGTTCGCTGGGCGTATGGAATGGGTGGTGGTGGCCTGGGCGCGGCTGGCTTGGCTTTGCTTGGCTCCGGGCGTTATTATGGCGGGCCGCCACTGGCTGGTGGCGGCCCTGCGCCGTGT
>NC_057796.1:301680893-301689427 GCF_018294505.1 Triticum aestivum
ATCACACAGCCCAGTCCCATCTCCATTAGCCCACGCCACTCCCATCAGTCCATCCTCACTGAAACGTGGCCCTCCCCGCCAGGTGGACCCACAAAGCAGCGAGAGGCGAACGAGTTGGCTGCCCGACATGATTAGCTCATGCTTAGTCCTGGCAGTGGTACGTACCGTACCTTTTCCATTTGAAATCAACGTACTACTATTCTGATTTGATTTTTTCATGGAGACAAGGTACTACGTAGCACTGCACTTTGTGCTGGTCTTTTGAGCTGTGCTTGGCGTTCGATTTGCTTTGGGTTTTTCCATTTGCGTTTTCGAATTTTATTTCGACTTGATTTGTGACAGTGGGAGGAGGCCGGGCCCAGCGGAGGGGAGATCGATCTGCTCGGGCCAAGTGAGTGAGGGTGGGAGTGATCATTTGCATTTGGATTTTCCCACACTTTCTCGTTCACTTCTTTTGCTGGAGCCGTGGCCGGTGGCGTGGTGCGTGCCCGCCTCTTTTTCCACTTCTTTCTTGGCACGCGCGGGCCTGTTTTTTCTTCGTGCCTCCTCTTCTGGTATCTATCTGGGCATCCACGAAAGAAGCTTCCCTTTTTGCTATTTTTGTTGACGGTCTCCTCTCTGTTACGTAGCTAACATCTGTTGTCGAAAAGTATAGATAAGTATCCAAGACGATCTAGCGGAGCGTTGGAGTAATACCATCTTTTTTTGAATTCAAAAAAGGCACTAAATACAGCTATCGATAAACGGCCGCAATTAAGTGCACGTCCGGCCAAACCTATGTTCGGTTCAGAATTTACGGAGATCCTGCAGTTGGTTAGTAACGTCAGACAAGGTTCGCGAAATGTCGGCAGTTCGAGCGCTACCGCGTGCGGCGCGCATAAAATGATTTGGAGGTTAGCACGTGTCGAAGTTGACGAGCAGATTAGTGGCAAATCTCGCAGGATTAGCATCCACGTTGCCGTGTTGGTCCCCTGGCGACAGTATCCGGGTTGTTAATTAGCTGACTAGGATTCTGTTAATCACATTCACATTGCCATCCTGAATCGGGAATAAGAGAGATCTGTCTCTCCTCTCGAACTGGTTTCTCATTGACTGCCATGCAGCAGCTGCGACATCTCATTCCCCAACGACCTCGCCAACTGCAAAGCCACCGCGGGTACATAAAAGATGGGGGTGATAATGTAATCAATCCGCGGTGAGAATTCATAATTAATTAGTCGGCGGTTTTATATACTTGAACAGGAAGAGACGAGGAGCAGGAATCTCTAAACCTACGAAAGCCTATATAGAATACACGTACTTCAACACCATGTGTAAACATCGATCTTGCTCACGTTCATAAGGGGATCCCAAAACGGACCCTCAAACCGATCACATATGTCCGGACCGTGCTGTCTGAACGCGGTTTGCCATCCAAAGCGGGTCTGTATCGGTCCGCTGAGAGGTCCTGACGTACTTTTTTTTGGCAAACCCGAGAAAAACGTGGAGGCTTTACGGGAGTCTGGACAGCAGTCACATAGGACTTCGACATCCTCGGCCTACCCAAAAATCCTTCTCGGACCCTGCGCCTCCATCCTCCTCATTTTCTCTCATTTCTTCTTTCTCTCCTGCCTTTGTCGCCGCTCCATCATCCTGGCCGCCACGCCACACCCCTGCCGAAACTCTACGTCTCTGTCACCTTTAGCATTCCAGTCGGGCTCCACCCCGTTTCTCCTTCGTCGCCGTTCAACCCCTCTCCTCCGACCGCCCTGCCAGTTACCATCCGCTACTGCTATACTCACCGTGCTCGGTACTTGTTCGATGAATTGCCGGAGCTAAAAAAGTTGTTCCTTCTTCTATCAAGCAATGGATTTTGATTTGGAGTACATATACGAGCACTATGTTGAGTCGTCCGACGAGGAGGACTACATGGATGAGACAACGATGATGTAGGCGGTCCTTGAAGATGCGGAGCGTGCGGAGGAGCATGTCCTCAATTTCAAGGGATCGATAAGGGTTATTGAGTGCTCAACCACGACAGAGCGCGCAACCATTTGACACTGATGGCCGACTACTTTGCTCCTGATGCACTCTCCGTTGACCATTTTCACCGGAGTTTTCTGATGCGCAAGACTGTCTTCGATCGTTTGTACCATGGCGTCCGGTCCTATGATGACTATTTCATCTTGAAGAAGGACGTCGTGGGAACGATTGGGTTCTTTGGTTACCAGAAGTGCACGGTCGCACTCCAGGTGCTTGCCTATGGCACAACCGTTGTCGTGGGACGAGTGCCTACGGATGTCTAAGAGCACATGCGGAGATGCCATGGTCATGTTTGCAACTGCTATGGTCGAGGTGTTTGGACCTCAGTACTTGAGAGAACCAAATGTGGCAAACACCGAGAGGCTCTTGGCAATCTCAGAAGCAAGAGGGTCGCTAGGTTTGCTTGGATCTCTTGACTGCATGCCTTGGGAATGGAAGAACTACCAGAAGGCTTTAGAAGGGCAATATCAAGGTCATGTTAAGAAGCCCACCATCATTCTTGAAGCTGATGCATCACATGATCTTTGGATTTGTCACTCTTTTTTTGGTATGCCCGGATCTCACAATGACATCAATATGCTACAGCGTTCATCATTGTTTGTGAGGCTGACTGAAGAAAAAACCCCTCCTTGCCATTATACTGTCAATGGACATTAGTACAACATGTGCTGACATGAGTATAACATGGCCTACTATCTGGTTGACATTATCTATCCTCCGTGGGCTACCTTTGTTGGCACCATCTCTAACCCAGTTGACCAGAAAAAGTCTCACTTTGCCCAAAAATAAGAAGCGGCTAGAAAGGATGTTGAGAAGGCATTTGGAGTTATGCAGGCCCATTTTGCAGTTGTTCGTGGACCTGCTAAACATAGGATCTGAAGACCTTGTGGGAGGTGATGACATGTCGTGTGATCATGCACAACATGATTATCAAGGATGAGGGTGAGGATGCTGCCGCAGCTCTTGAATTTGAGAACATGGATGATTCTGTCAAACTTCTAGACGAGAATCTGGCCACATTTGAAGAGTTTATTCAAATGCATCAACAAATTCGGCACCGAACAACTCACGAGCAGTTGAAGAAAGATCTGATTGAGCATCAGTGGGTAGCTAAAGGAGACAGAATTGTTCGAATGTAATATTTGAACTAGTTTGAACTACTGTTGCATGCGGCCATTTGAACATCTGTACTCTATGCACGCGACTATTTAAACGTCTGTATTATATGTATGCGGTTATTGAATTGTGCGGACTTTAAAAAAAATAGAGAGGCTGGATGTATGCGGGCAGTGTTGGATCCGCAGACACGGATGCAGGACGAAATTTACATATCGGTGTTGAAGATGCCCTAAATAACAACGTGTTAATTAGTTCTGACGCACGCCATGATTGCAAGAAGGCGGGAGAAGAGACACCGCAATCTAACCCTGGCTACCTCGATGGTCATATCCCCTGCGAGTACCGAAGCAAAGCTAGATGTAGCTCATGATCAAAGACATGATGGCGCCCGAATGAGCTGCATGCTCACACAAGCTAGTCATTCTAACACGAAATCCATGGCCATCAACCCCTTTCTTCTCGATCATTCCCCCAAAGAGATCTCGGCAGATCATTGCGCCTCAACATCGAGATAGAAAGAACGGCGCGCGGCTCGGTCGTCAGATGCTTAATTTCCTCCATTTACGCGTGCTTAATGATGCTTAGTCTGAAGCTCTGTGCCACGACCCGTGGACGGCGTGCTGCCATCTCTCCCGACGGATTTGGACTGTCAGCTTTAAAACATGATTAAAACAGCTTTTGACTGTTAAAGACGACAAGTTGGGCGCTTAACTTGCGCAAGGTATGGCTGGATTCCTGCAACTGCAACTGCTAGTAGGCGGCAAAGGGAAGCCTTGTTGCCGAGAATAGTAAATGACTGATGTGCAAGTCAGATTAGTGTGCACTAGTGTTATATAGTTTATGGACACCCACCTAACTAATCCAGCGTATCTCCCAGTGAGGGCAGTGCAAGTGTTACATCGCGACGGGTCGGGAATTCAGGAGCACTCGTCGCCGTTGCACCTAACAGGCCGCCCAACTCACAGACCGACCGATCGGCCATTGCCGATGCCAGGAAGCCCTTGTTCTGCCTCTACGTACACTCATGCTACTACTATATGCTAGAGTGTGTAGCCTTGACTTGGCGCCCACGAGAGAGAAGAGCCGCACTAGGTTAGCTACCTGCCTGCAGTGCGGTGGTAGCTAACATATATACCACTGAAATTAAAATTTATCAGCACCTACAGAGTGGAGTACTGTATGCCTGCATGGTTATACATCGGTGTCATGGTAAGACCATACATCCACATCCATGATCGGTGAACAAAACTGGGAGACGTGCGCCTTTTGACGGTGGATCCCTGGTCGGGGGATGGGCGGGGCGGTGAAAAAAGTTGGCAGCTCCACTAGCGATGCACCAGTCAGTGTACTGCGAAACACGTACAGTAGCTGGTGAGGTCTTCGACCAGGTGGGAAAAGGCCAACAAGAAAGGCACCAACTTTTGCATTTTTGCCAGAGAGAGACGGAGGAGGCAGTGGAGCCCGGAAGCGGAAGGGGGCAAACGGTAGAGGGCAGCAGATGAATGTCACGGAAAGAAGAGCCCGGTCCTTGAAGAAAAGAGCCCAGAAAACAAAAAGGGATTGAGATGGCAACGACAACAAAAGCAGAGCCGCCGAGAGAGTCTGGTTCGAAGTATACGAGCGGCAGCATGGAGCCAAGGAGTAGATACGCGCGCGCACGTACGGCGCGCGGCGTCCAGTATCTCCTCTTCGTGCGGCTGTCCCCTTGGTGCAGCGTAGGAAAGAGAGCGGAAACAATACGACCCAAACATATCAGCATGTGGGCCGGCGGCCTCGACTTGGAGCTCTCCTTCGCCGGCACGCGCGCGCGCAGGCTCGGCGTGCGTGTGAACTTTCTTGGGGCGTTTCTTTTTGTTGGCCCAGCAAGCACTCCTCAAAGTTGGCCATGCCTTGCCTGCGCAGTGCGCACCTGCACTGCGTTGGGCAAAGGTTCATGCTTGCACGTTCTCTCCATATTAGCCCACCTTCACATAATCACATCACATCGGCACTAGCCGAAGGACAGAACATGCACTAATCAAATCGGTCAATAGATGGTTTTGTGATGACTTATCAGATTTGGCATTTCTCGGGCCTCTCTGCCGACCAAGAATGACACATCATCAATCAAGCATAAAAAGTTGCGCAGCTATGTTTAGGAAACATATGCAATGGTTTAGCTGCACAACTCTATGCCACTGAACCTAAGATTAAACATGATTTGCAAAATATACAACCACTTGACTAATTGTTACAAAAAAACAATATGAACCATTGTCGACTTAAAAAGGACTGTTTTTAGTCGGCGAGACACTCCCCAACTTTATAAGAAAATACCATGATTATACGCACAACCCATCTATTTGCCAGGCCTATGTATGCCCTAATTGTGACGATGCAAGCAAGAATATTCTTTTTTCGCGAATAAGCTCGAGGACGTATCTTTTTATTGATAGGTACTCCCTCCGTTTCTAAATATTTGTCTTTCTAGAGGTTTCAAATGGTTATCACATACAGATGTATATAGACATATTTTTAGGGTGTAGATTCACTCATTTTGCTCCGTATGTAGTCACTTGTTGAAATCTCTAGAAAGACAAGTATTTAGGAACGGAGGGAGTAGAAAAGAAAATACATGGTTGTAACCCCAAATCGGCGTACACTGAGAGCCGCTGGTGGGGTTACAGGTGAGCAGAAGGGAATGGGGTTGCTCAGCCGCTATACACAGTAATCACGTTACAGGGAAGATCCTAGCTAGTCTCTTGGCGCCTGCGCGTCTCCATCGTCGGGCTTCATCCTTAATGTTGCATACAAGTTGAACATGGGAGGGTTGTATGTCATCAAAGATTATCACGTTCTCGTGCTTCCAGATGACCAAAGCAAGAATATTATCGTAAGAACGACTACTTACCAAATCATCTTGCTTAGTTATGACATCAATAGGTGTATGCTGACCAACGCCAAACGTGCTTCCAGTGGGCCATCACTATACACTTATGTGTATTCCCCTCAAAGTTTTACATCACACTGTTCACTTTTATATGATGTTAATGTTTGAATTGCCTAAAGAACCCAAGAAGAAGGATAGATTTATTTTATGAAGGGATTGTTTTGGCAGGAAGATGATGAGGTGAAAACAATATCACCTAGTGGATTATGAGATAGATTGTGTGTCAACCAAAGGAACAAGGGAGTATCAGAGTTATGATATTTTCCTGCCATAGGTCTGTGTTGACCTCATAACATCACCATGATCGGCGCCAGTTATCAAGGGGCTTTTCCTCAATTCTAACAGTTGTACAAGGGTGAGCACATTGAATTTGTAGTCAAGGAAACATCACGTCAAGAGACCAAGGGTCTAGAACACAAATCACATGTACACACGATTTTACCCATGTTCATCCCTCTGGGGTGGTTAAAAGCCCTAGTTCCTGCCTTGCTCTTTTTTTGTATATGTCGAGAATACAAGAGATTGTAATGTAGGAGGAATCTCGATGAGTCAGGGAGACACGCCGAGATGTCATGTCGGAGATTCCGGCGTTAAGCGCCAGAATCCATCCATGTGGTCAGTGGCGGAGCGTGAACCAAATATATGAGGGGCCGAATAACGACAAGAAAGTGCAAGTTTGAATCGTTATTTAGAATCATTAGAGAACACACACACACACACATTAATGATTAATGTATATAATTTGTTCATAAAATACCATGCTAAGAGAACCTATTCATATTTAGACATTTATTTACTCCTCCGAGACTGTGGCAAGCTCCAACCCTCATGAACTCGAGCTGGGATGTGCAAACGGAATGGGGAGACAGAGGCAACGAGCTGTGATAGGTTACTAACGAACTTGAGCTCAATGCCTCGCGACGAGCCCAACACCATGGACACGTCGTTGGCTGCTCGGGCCCCGGAGGCGGCCGCAGGGAACTAGGGGAGGAAGATGACCTAGTAGGCTAGCAGGAGCCGTGCGAGTAGGACGACCGGATGAGAGAGATGATGGGGAATCGGGGGACTGCATTCTGGATGTTCTAAACCAATGTCCCGTAGCCTTCTCGATACGATCCCTGGGAGGATTTAGCCCTCAACCTCGCTATACCAAGAAACTGGGCCAACTAATGGGCTAGATATCTTATTAAAAAGTTTGCACGTTTGAAAGGGGGGCCAGAGGCCGGTGCCTCTGCATGTGGTATAGGCTAAATCATGGCGTCGGCGAAGGTCCACCTCTATGATGTCCGTGGTACCTCCTATATAGCACAGGTTATGGAAAGCTTCCGGGTCGGTGTTTGGGGCGCACATGGATTGGAGTTGGTCCTGGTGTCGATTTACAACTCGTTTAGGCCCTTATTTCATATTCGTAGAGTGTTTCTTGGTTTCCAATGTGTCGTGTGATGGCTTGCCTTGTCCCGAGGTCGTGGCGAACCTTTTGGTGTCTAAGGGGGTGGCACATTTTTTGTAGTGAACAATTCACCTCATCCTTCTAATTCGATCTAAGTTTCACAGAGCTTGCACGTGTTTTTTATGATGTGTATCCAGATTGTGACCAAAGTGTACACTACTAATTTATTGGCCATGACCAAAACACTTGCTTTTGTTTGGATGGAGACCAATATTTTTGCAGTTGTGCCACACCTTTCATTTTTATATCCATTGCTTCCCAATTCATTCGCAACCAATCAACCAAAATTTTGGCTAGCCAACTTTCGGCACGTCAACCCTAGGCTCAAACTAATCATGTCGATAGATCTTGGATTAGTAGTGCTAATTGGAAGATGAAGTATTGCTATTTGTTCTGTTGCCCTGAAAGTCAAGTGGTGTAGGGAGGAATGGGAAGAAAGTTCCATGATCTTCTCATGATAATCATGTGCTCAATGCCTCCTATTTAGAGGAATTTGTTGGGAATTGTTGCATGGAAAACAAATTTTTTTCTACGCACACGCAATGATCTATCCATGGAGATGCATAGCAACGAGGGGAAGAGTGCGTCTACGTACCCTCGTAGACCGTAAGCGGAAGCGTTTCACAACGCGGTTGATGTAGTCGAACTTTCTTCGCGATCCACCGATCGAGTACCGAACGTACGACACCTCTGAGTTCTGCACACGTTTGGCTCGGTGACGTCCCTCGCTTTCTTGATCCAGTAAGACGTCGAGGTAGTAGATGAGTTTCGTCAGCACGATGGCGTGGTGATGGTGATGGTGAAGTGATCTCTGCAGGGCTTCGCCTAAGCAGTACGAAAATTTGACCGGGGGAGTAAACGGTGGAGGGGGGCGCCGCACACGGCTAGGCAATTTTCTGGTGTGTGCTAGGGGCGCCCCCCACATATATATATAGGTGGGAGGGGGAGGGGAGAGGCTAGGAGGCGCCCCAAGTAGGACCAAATCCTACTTGGTCTCCTCCAAGCCGCGCCCCC
>NC_057796.1:301689744-301706312 GCF_018294505.1 Triticum aestivum
AGGCCGAATCCCCCCTTTCCTTTCTCTTCCCCTCTTTCCTTCTCCTCCTGGATCGGCCCATATGGGGGGCGCACCAGCCCCTTGTGGCTGGTGCGTTTCCCCTCTTGGCCCATAAGGCCCATATCTTTTGCCGGGGGTGCCCGGAATCCCTTCCGGTGACCCGATATGTACCCGGTACCCTCCGGAACACTTCCGGTGTCCGAATATACCATCGTCCTATATATCAATCTTTACCTCTCGACCATTTCAAGACTCCTCGTCATGTCCGTGATCTCATCCGGGACTCCGAACAACATTCGGTCATCAAATCACATAACTCATATAATACTATATCGTCATCGAACGTTAAGCATGCGGACCCTATGGGTTCGGGAACTATGTAGACATGACCGAGACACCTCTCCGGTCAATAACCAATAGCGGAACCTGGATGCTCATATTGGATCCTACATATTCTATGGAGATCTTTATCGGTCGAACCGTTATGACAACATACGTAATTCCCTTTGTCAATCGGTATGTTACTTCCCCGAGATTCGATCATCGGTATCTTCATACCTAGTTCAATCTCGTTACCGGCAAGTCTCTTTACTTGTTCCGTAATACATCATCTCGTGAATAACTCTTTAGTCGTTTGCTTGCAAGCTTGTGATATGTATTACCGAGAGGGGCCAAATATACCTCTCTGATACTCGGAGTGGCAAATCCTAATCTTGATCTATGCCAACTCAACAGACACCTTCAGAGATACCTGTAGAGCATCTTTATAATCACCGAGTTACGTTGTGACGTTTGATAGCACACAAGGCAATCCTCCGGTATCCGGGAGTTGCATAATCTCATAGTCGAAGGAATATGTATTTGACATGAAGAAAGCAATAGCAATAAAACTGAACGATCATTATGCTAAGCTAACGGATGGGTCTTGTCCATCACATCATTCTCCTAATGATGTGATCCCATTATCAAGTGACAACTCATGTCCATGGTTATGAAACCTTAACCATCTTTGATCAACGAGCTAGTCTAGTAGAGGCTTAGTAGGGACACTATGTTTGTTTATGTATTCACACATGTATTATGGTTTCCGATCAATACAACTCTAGCATGAATACTAAACCTTTATCATGAATAAGGAAATATAAAATAACAACTTTATTATTGCCTCTAGGGCATATTTCCTTCAGTCTCCCACTTGCACTAGAGTCAATAATCTAGATTACATAGTAATGAATCTAACACCCATGGAGTCTTGGTGTTGATCATGTTTTGTTCACGGAAGAGGCTTAGTCAACGGGTCTGCCACATTCAGATCCGTATGTATCTTGCAAATTTCTATGTCTCCATCCTTGACTTGTTCACGAATGGAGTTGAAACGTCTCTTGATGTGTTTGGTTCTCTTGTGAAACCTGGACTCCTTCGCCAAGGCAATTGCTCCAGTGTTGTCACAAAAGATTTTCATTGGACCCGATGCACTAGGTATGACACCCAGATCGGATATGAACTCCTTCATCCGGACTCCTTCATTTGCTGCTTCCGAAGCAGCTATGTACTCCACTTCACACGTAGATCCCGCCACGACGCTCTGCTTGGAACTGCACCAACTAACAGCTCCACCATTCTATATAAATACGTATCCGGTTTGTGACTTAGATTCATCCGGATCAGTGTCAAAGCTAGCATCGACGTAACCATTTACGACGTGCTCTTTGTCACCTCCATAAACGAGAAACATATCCTTGGTCCTTTTCAGGTACTTTAGGATGTTCTTGTTGGTACCTCCCTGCCAGACTTTAAGCGTGATAGAACCTATGGCAAGGCACACATCAGGTCTGGTACACAACATAGCATACATGATAGAACCTATGGCTGAGGCATAGGGAATGACTATCATTTTCTCTCTATCTTCTGTAGTGGTCGGGCATTGAGTCTAACTCAACTTCACACCTTGTAACACAGGCAAGAACCCTTTTTTGACTGATCCATTTTGAACTTCTGCAAAACTTTATCAAGGTATGTGCTTTGTGAAAGTCGTATTAACGTCTTGATCTATCTCTATAGATCTTGATGCCCAATATATAAGTAGCTTCACCAAGGTATTTCATTGAAAAACTCTTATTCAAGTATCCTTTTATGCTATCCAGAAATTCTGTATCATTTCCAATCAACAATATGGCATCTACATATAATATTAGAAATGCTACAGAGCTCCCACTCACTTTCTTGTAAATACAGGCTTCACCGAAAGTCTGTATAAAACCATATGCTTTGATCACCTCATCAAAGCATATATTCCAACTCTGAGATGCTTGCACCAGTCCATAGATGGATCGCTGGAGCTTGCACACTTTTTTAGCACCTTTAGGATTGACAAAACCTTCTGGTTGCATCATATACAACTCTTCTGTAAGAAATCCATTAAGGAATGCAGTTTTGACGTCCATTTGCCAGATTTCATAATCATAAAATGCGGCAATTTCTACATGATTCGGACGGACTTAAGCATCGCTACGGGTGAGAAAGTCTCATCGTAGTCAACCCCTTGAACTTGTCGAAAACCTTTTGCGACAAGTCGATCTTTGTAGACAGTAACATTACCATCAGCGTCAATCTTCTTCTTGAAGATCCATTTATTCCCTATGGCTTGCCGATCATCGGACAAGTCCACCAAAGTCCACACTTTGTTCTCATACATGGATCCTATCTCAGATTTCATGGCCTCAAGCCATCTGTCGGAATCTGGGCTCATCATAGCTTCTTCATAGTTCGTAGGTTCATCATGGTCTAGTAACATGACTTCCAGGACAGGATTACCGTACCACTCTGGTGCGGAACGTGCTCTGTTTGACCTACGAGGTCCAGTAGTAACTTGTGAAGGAAATATGCCCTAGAGGCAATAATAAAGTTATTATTTATTTCCTTATATCATGATAAATGTTTATTATTCATGTTAGAATTGTATTAACTGGAAACTTGATACATGTGTGAATACATAGACAAACAGAGTGTCACTAGTATGCCTCTACTTGGCTAACTCGTTGATCAAAGATGGTTATGGTTCCTAGCCATAGACATGAGTTGTCATTTGATTAATGGGATCACATCATTAGGAGAATGATGTGATTGACTTGACCCATTCCGTTAGCTTAGCACTCGGTCGTTTAGTATGTTGCTATTGCTCTCTTCATGACTTATACATGTTCCTATGACTATGAGATTATGCAACTCCCGTTTACCGGAGGAACACTTTGTGTGCTACCAAACGTCACAACGTAACTGGGTGATTATAAAGGTGCTCTACAGGTGTCTCCGAAGGTACTTGTTGGGTTGGCGTATTTCGAGATTAGGATTTGTCACTCCGATTGTCGGAGAGGTATCTCTGGGCCCACTCAGTAATGCACATCACTATATGCCTTGCAAGCATTGTAACTAATGAGTTAGTTGCGGGATGATGTATTACAGAATGAGTAAAGAGACTTGCCGGTAACGAGACTGAACTAGGTATTGAGATACCGACGATCGAATCTCGGGCAAGTAACATACCGATGACAAAGGGAATAACGTATGTTGTTATGCGGTCTGACCGATAAAGATCTTCGTAGAATATGTGGGAGCCAATATGAGCATCCAGGTTCCGCTATTGGTTATTGACCAGAGACGTGTCTCGGTCATGTCTACATAGTTCTTGAATCCGTAGGGTCCGCATGCTTAAAGTTCGATGACGGTTATATTATGAGTTTATGCGTTTTGATGTACCGAAGGTATTTCGAAGTCCCAGATGAGATCGGGGATATGACGAGGAGTCTCGAAATAGCCGTGACGTAAAGATCGATATATTGGACGACTATATTCGGACGTCGGAAAGGTTCCGAGTGATTCGGGTATTTATCGGAGTACCGGAGAGTTACGGGAATTCGCCGGGGAGAAGTATTGGGCCTTATTGGGCCATACGGGAATAGAGGAGAGAGGCCAAAAGGAAGGAGGCGCGCACCCCCCTCTGGTCCGAATTGGACAAGGGGTGCAGCCCCCTTTTCCTTCTCCCTCTCCCCCTCTTTCCTTCTCTCCTACTCCAACAAGGAAAGGATGAGTCCTACTCCCGGTGGGAGTAGGACTCCCCCCTTGGCGCGCCCTCCTCCTTGGCCGGCCGCCTCCCCTTTGCTCCTTTATATACAGGGGTAGGGGGGCACCCCATAGACATAACAATTGATCATTGATCTCTTAGCCGTGTGCGGTGCCCCCTCCACCATATTACACCTCTATAATATCGTAGCGGTGCTTAGGCGAAGCCCTGCGTCGGTAGGACATCATCATCGTCACCACGCCGTCGTGCTGACGAAACTCTCCCTCAACACTCGGCTGGATCGGAGTTCGAGGGACGTCATCGAGCTGAACGTGTGCTGAACTCGGAGGTGCCGTGCGTTCGGTACTTGATCGGTCGGATCGTGAAGACGTACGACTACATCAACCGCGTTGTGTTAACGCTTCCGCTTTCGGTCTACGAGGGTACGTGGACACACTCTCCCCTCTCGTTGCTATGCATCACCTGATCTTGCGTGTGCATAGAATTTTTTTGAAATTACTACGTTCCCCAACAGTGGCATCCGAGCCTGGTTTTATGCGTAGATGTCATATGCACAAGTAGAACACAAGTGAGTTGTGGGCGATATAAGTCATACTGCTTACCAGCATGTCATACTTTGGTTTGGCGGTATTGTTGGATGAAGCGGCCCGGACCGACATTACGCGTACGCTTACGCGAGACTGGTTCTACCGACGTGCTTTGCACATAGGTGGCTGGCGGGTGTCAGTTTCTCCAACTTTAGTTGAACTGAGTGTGGCTACGCCCGGTCCTTGCGAAGGTTAAAACAGCACCAACTTGACAAACTATCGTTGTGGTTTTGATGCGTAGGTAAGAACGGTTCTTGCTAAGCCCGTAGCAGCCACGTAAAACTTGCAACAACAAAGTAGAGGACGTCTAACTTGTTTTTGCAGGGCATGTTGTGATGTGATATGGTCAAAGCATGATGCTAAATTTATTGTATGAGATGATCATGTTTTGTAACCGAGTTATCGGCAACTGGCAGGAGCCATATGGTTGTCGCTTTATTGTATGCAATGCAATCGCCCTGTAATGCTTTACTTTATCACTAAGCGGTAGCGATAGTCGTAGCAGCATAAGATTGACGAGACGACAACGATGCTACGATGGAGATCAAGGTGTCGCGCTGGTGACGATGGTGATCATGACGGTGCTTCGGAGATGGAGATCACAAGCACAAGATGATGATGGCCATATCATATCACTTATATTGATTGCATGTGATGTTTATCTTTTATGCATCTTATCTTGCTTTGATTGACGGTGGCATTATAAGATGATCCCTCACTAAATTATCAAAGTATAAGTGTTCTCCCTGAGTATGCACCGTTGCGAAAGTTCTTCGTGCTGAGACACCACGTGATGATCGGGTGTGATAGGCTCTACGTTCAAATACAATGGGTGCAAAACAGTTGCACACGCGGAATACTCAGGTTAAGCTTGACGAGCCTAGCATATAACAGATATGGCCTTGGAACACGGAGACCGAAAGGTCGAGCGTGAATCATATAGTAGATATGATCAACATAGTGATGTTCACCGTTGAAACTACTCCATCTCACGTGATGATCGGACATGGTTTAGTTGATATGGATCACGTGATCACTTAGAGGATTAGAGGGATGTCTATCTAAGTGGGAGTTCTTAAGTAATATGATTAATTGAACTTAAATTTATCATGAACTTAGTCCTGATAGTATTTTTGCAAATTATGTTGTAGATCAATAGCTCACGTTGTTGCTTCCCTGTGTTTATTTTGAGATGTTCCTAGAGAAACATTATGTTGAAAGATGTTAGTAGCAAAGATGCGGTTGGATCCGTGATCTGAGGATTATCCTCATTGCTGCACAGAAGAATTATGTCCTTGATGCACCGCTAGGTGACAGACCTATTGCAGGAGCAGATGCAGACGTTATGAACGTTTGGCTAGCTCAATATGATGACTACTTGATAGTTTAGTGCACCATGCTTAACGGCTTAGAATCGGGACTTCAAAGACGTTTTGAACGTCATGGACCATATGAGATGTTCCAGGAGTTGAAGTTAATATTTTAAGCAAATACCCGAGTTGAGAGATATGAAGTCTCCAACAAATTCTATAGCTAAAAGATGGAGGAGAATAGCTCAAGCAGTGAGCATGCTCAGATTTTCTGGGTACTACAATCGCTTGAATCAAGTGGGAGTTAATCTTCCAGATAAAATAGTGATTGACAGAATTCTCTAGTCACCATCACCAAGTTAGTAGAACTTCGTGATGAACTATAGTATGTAAGTGATGACGAAAGTAATTCCCGAGCTCTTCGCGATGCTGAAATCGAGGAAGGTAGAAATAAAGAAAGAGCATCAAGTGTTGATGGTTAACAAGACCACTAGTTTCAAGAAAAGGGCAAAGGGATAGAAGGGAACTTCAAGAAGAACGGCAAGCAAGTTGCTACTCAAGTGAAGAAGCCCAAGTCTGTACCTAAGCCTGAGACAAGTGCTTCTACTGCAAAGGGACTGGTCACTGGAAGCGGAACTGCCCCAAGTATTTGGCGGATAAGAAGGATGGCAAAGTGAACAAAGGTATATTTGATATACAGATTATCGATGTGTATTTTACTAGTGTTCGTAGCAACCCCTGGGTATTTGATACTGGTTTAGTTGCTAAGAGCAGTAACTCGAAACGGGAGTTGCACAATGAACAGAGACTAGTTAAGGGTAAAGTGACGATGTGTGTTGGAAGTGGTTCCAAGATTGATATGATCATCATCGCACGCTCCCTACACTTTCGGGATTAGTGTTGAACCTAAATAAGTGTTATTTGGTGTTTGCGTTGAGCATGAATATGATTTGATCATGTTTATTGCAATACGGTTATTCATTTAAGTTAGAGAATAATTGTTGTTCTATTTACATGAATAAAACCTTATATGGTTACACACCCAATGAAAATGGTTCGTTGGATCTCGGTCGTAGTGATACACATATTCATAATATTGAAGCCAAAAGATGCAAAGTTAATAATGATAGTGCAACTTATTTGTGGCACTGCCGTTTAGGTCATATTGGTGTAAAGCGCATGAAGAAACTCCATGCTGATGGGCTTTTGGAATCACTTGATTATGAATCACTTGATACTTGCGAACCATGCGTTATGGGCAAAATGACTAAGATTCCGTTCTCCGGAACAATGGAGCGAGCAACTGACTTATTGGAAATAATACATACTGATATATGCGATCCGATGAGTGTTGAGGCTCGCGGCGGGTATCATTATTTTCTGACCTTCACAGATGATTTGAGCAGATATGGGTATATCTACTTGATGAAACATAAGTCTGAAGCATTTGAAAAGTTCAAAGAATTTCAGAGTGAAGTGGAAAATCATCGTGACAAGAAAATAAGGTTTCTACGATCTGATCGCGGAGACAAATATTTGAGTTACGAGTTTGGTCTTCAATTAAAACAAAGTGGAATAGTTCACAAATTCGTGCCACCTGGAACACCACGGCATAATGGTGTGCCCGAATGTCATAACCGTACTTTATTGGATATAGTGCAATCTATGATGTTTCTTACCTATTTACCACTATAGTTTTGGGGTTATGCATTAGAGACAGCTGCATTCATGTAAAAAGAAAGGGCACCATCTAAATCTGTTTGAGACGACACCATATGAACTGTGGTTTGGCAAGAAATCAAAGTTGTCGTTTCTTAAAGTTTGGGGTTGTGATGCTTATATGAAAAAGTTTCATCCTGATAAGCTCAAACCCAAATCGGAGAAATATGTCTTCATAGGATACCCAAAGGAGACTGTTGGGTACACCTTCTATCACAGATCCGAAGGCAAGACATTCATTGCTAAGAATGGATCCTTTCTAAAGAAGGAGTTTCTCTCGAAAGAAGTGAGTGGGAGGAAAGTAGAACTTGATGAGGTAATTGTACCTGCTCCCTTATTGGAAAGTAGTTCATCGCAGAAACCAGTTTCTGTGACGCCTATACCAATTAGTGAGGAAGCTAATGATGATGATCATGTAACTTCAGATCAAGTTACTACCGAACCTCGTAGGTCAACTAGAGTGAGATCCGCACCAGAGTAGTACGGTAATCCTATTCTGGAGGTCATGTTACTTGACCATGACGAACCTACAAACTATGAGGAAGCGATGATGAGCCCAGATTCCGCGAAATGGCTTGAGGCCATGAAATCTGAGATGAGATCCATGTATGAGAACAAAGTATGGACTTTGATTGACTTGCCCAATGATCGGCGAGCCATTGAGATTAAATGGATCTTCGACGCTGATAGTAGTGTTACTATCTACAAAGCTAGAATTGTCGCAAAAGGTTTTCGACAAGTTTAAGGTGTTGACTACGATGAGAGTTTCTCACTCGTATCTATGCTTAAGTCTGTCCGAATCATGTAAGCAATTGCCGCATTTTATGAAATCTGGCAAATGGATAAACAAAACTGCATTCCTTAATGGATTTATTAAAGAAGAGTTGTATATGATGCAACCAGAAGGTTTTGTCAATCCTAAAGGTGCTAACAAAATATGCAAGCTCCAGCGATCCATCTATGGACTGGTGCAAGCATCTCGGAGTTGGAATATACGCTTTGATAAGTTGATCAAAGGATATAGTTTTATACAGACTTGCGGTGAAGCCTGTATTTACAAGAAAGTGAGTGGGAGCACTACAACATTTCTGATAAGTATATGTGAATGACATATTGTTGATCGGAAATAATGTAGAATTATTCTGCAAAGCATAAAGGAGTGTTTGAAAGGAGTTTTTCAAAGAAAGACCTCGGTAAAGCTGCTTAAATATTGAGCATCAAGATCTATAGAGATAGATCAAGATGCTTGATAAGTTTTTTCAATGAGTACATACCTTAACAAGATTTTGAAGTGGTTCAAAATGGAACAGTCAAAGAAAGAGTTTCTTGCCTGTGTTACAAGGTGTGAAATTGAGTAAGACTCAAAGCCCGACCACGGCAGAAGATCGAAAAAGAATGAAAGTCATTCCCTATGCCTCGGCCATAGGTTCTATAAAGTATGCCATGCTGTGTACCAGATCTATTGTATACCCTAAACTTATTTTGGCAAGGGAGTACAATAGTGATCTAGGAGTAGATCACTGGACAGCGGTCAAAATTATCCTTACTGGAATAAGGATATGTTTCTCGATTATGGAAGTGACAAAAGGTTCGTCGTAAAGGGTTATGTCGATGCAAGTTTTGACACTAATCTAGATGACTCTAAGTCTCGGTCTAGATACATATTGAAAGTGGGAGCAATTAGCTAGAGTAGCTCTATGCAGAGCATTGTAGACATAGAAATTTGCAAAATACTTACGGATCTGAATGTGACAGACCCGTTGACTAAAATTATCTCACAAGCAAAACATGATCACACCTTAGTACTCTTTGGGTGTTAATCACATAGCCATGTGAACTAGATTACTAACTCTAGTAAACCCTTTGGGTGTTGGTCACATGATGATGTGAACTATGGGTGTTAATCACATGTTGATGTGAACTATTGATGTTATATCACATGGCGATGTGAACTAGATTATTGACTCTAGTGCAAGTGGGAGACTGAAGGAAATATGCCCTGGAGGCAATAATAAAGTTATTATTTATTTCCTTATATCATGATAAATGTTTATTATTCATGCTAGAATTGTATTAACCGGAAACTTGATACATGTGTGAATACATAGACAAACAAAGTGTCACTAGTATGCCTCTACTTGACTAGCTCGTTGATCAAAGATGGTTATGTTTCCTAGCCATAGACATGAGTTGTCATTTGATTAACGGGATCACATCATTAGGAGAATGATGTGATTGACTTGACCCATTCCGTTAGCTTAGCACTCGATCGTTTAGTATGTTGCTATTGCTCTCTTCATGACTTATACATGTTCCTATGACTATGAGATTATGCAACTCCCGTTTACCGGAGGAACACTTTGTGTGCTACCAAACGTCACAACGTAACTGGGTGATTATAAAGGTGCTCTACAGGTGTCTCCGAAGGTACTTGTTGGGTTGGCGTATTTCGAGATTAGGATTTGTCACTCCGATTGTCGGAGAGGTATCTCTGGGCCCACTCAGTAATGCACATCACTATATGCCTTGCAAGCATTGTAACTAATGAGTTAGTTGCGGGATGATGTATTACAGAATGAGTAAAGAGACTTGCCGGTAACGAGACTGAACTAGGTATTGAGATACCGACGATCGAATCTCGGGCAAGTAACATACCGATGACAAAGGGAATAACGTATGTTGTTATGCGGTCTGACCGATAAAGATCTTCGTAGAATATGTGGGAGCCAATATGAGCATCCAGGTTCCGCTATTGGTTATTGACCAGAGACGTGTCTCGGTCATGTCTACATAGTTCTTGAATCCGTAGGGTCCGCATGCTTAAAGTTCGATGACGGTTATATTATGAGTTTATGCGTTTTGATGTACCGAAGGTATTTCGAAGTCCCAGATGAGATCGGGGATATGACGAGGAGTCTCGAAATAGCCGTGACGTAAAGATCGATATATTGGACGACTATATTCGGACGTCGGAAAGGTTCCGAGTGATTCGGGTATTTATCGGAGTACCGGAGAGTTACGGGAATTCGCCGGGGAGAAGTATTGGGCCTTATTGGGCCATACGGGAATAGAGGAGAGAGGCCAAAAGGAAGGAGGCGCGCACCCCCCTCTGGTCCGAATTGGACAAGGGGTGCAGCCCCCTTTTCCTTCTCCCTCTCCCCCTCTTTCCTTCTCTCCTACTCCAACAAGGAAAGGAGGAGTCCTACTCCCGGTGGGAGTAGGACTCCCCCCTTGGTGCGCCCTCCTCCTTGGCCGGCCGCCTCCCCCTTGCTCCTTTATATACGGGGGCAGGGGGGCACCCCATAGACAGAACAATTGATCATTGATCTCTTAGCCGTGTGCGGTGCCCCCCTCCACCATATTACACCTCGATAATATCATAGCGGTGCTTAGGCGAAGCCCTGCGTCGATAGAACATCATCATCGTCACTACGCTGTCGTGCTGACGAAACTCTCCCTCAACACTCGGCTGGATCGGAGTTCGTGGGACGTCATCGAGCTGAACGTGTGCTGAACTCGGAGGTGCCGTGCGTTCGGTACTTGATCGGTCGGATCGTGAAGACGTACGACTACATCAACCGCGTTGTGTTAACGCTTCCGCTTTCGGTCTACGAGGGTACGTGGACACACTCTCCCCTCTCGTTGCTATGCATCACCATGATCTTGCGTGTGCGTAGATTTTTTTTTGAAATTACTACGTTCCCCAACAACTTGATCTGAAGTTTCATGATCATCATCATTAGCTTCCTCACTAATTGGTGTTGGCATCACAGGAACAGATTTCACTAATGTGTTACTTTCCAATTCGAGAGAAGGTATAATTACCTCATCAAGTTCTACTTTCCTCCCACTCACTTCTTTCGAGAGAAACTCCTTCTCTAGAAAGGTTCCATTCTTGGCAACAAAGATCTTGCCTTCGGATCTGTGGTAGAAGGTGTACCAATTGTTTCCTTAGGGTATCCTATGAAGATGCACTTCTACGATTTGGGTTCGAGCTTATCAGGCTGAAGCCTTTTGACATAAGTGTCGCAACCCCAAACTTTAAGAAACAACAGCTTAGGTTTCTTGCCAAACCACAGTTCATACGATGTCATCTCAACGGATTTAGACGGTGCCCTATTTAATATGAATGCAGCTGTCTCTAATGCATAACCCCAAAACGATAGTGGTAAATCGGTAAGAGACATCATAGATCGCACCATATCTAATAAAGTATGGTTACGACGTTCGGACACACCATTACGTTGTGGTGTTCCAGGTGGCGTGAGTTGTGAAACTATTCCACATTGTTTAAAATGAAGGCCAAACTCGTAACTCATATATTCACCTCCGCGATCAGATCGTAGAAACTTTATTTTCTTGTTACGATGATTCTCCACTTCACTCTGAAATTCATTGAACTTTTCAAATGTTTCAGAGTTGTGTTTCATTAAGTAGATATACCCATATCTCCTCAAATCATCTATGAAGGTCAGAAAATAATGATACAGATGTCTACTACGCAACCTTCTTCTTGTAGACGTTGTTGGGCCTCCAAGTGCAGAGGTTTGTAGGACAGTAGCAAATTTCCCTCAAGTGGATTACCTAAGGTTTATCAATCCGTGGGAGGTGTAGGATGAAGATGATCTCTCTCAAACAACCCTGCAACCAAATAACAAAGAGTCTCTTGTGTCCCCAACACACCCAATACAATGGTAAATTGTATAGGTGCACTAGTTCGGCGAAGAGATGGTGATACAAGTGCAATATGGATGGTAGATATAGGTTTTGTAATCTAAAAATATAAAAACAGCAAGGTAACTAATGGTAAAAGTGAGCACAAACGGTATTGCAATGCTAGGAAACAAGGCCTAAGGTTCATACTTTCACTAGTGCAAGTTCTCTCAACAATAATAACATAATTGGATCATATAACTATCCCTCAACATGCAACAAAGAGTCACTCCAAAGTCACTAATAGCGGAGAACAAACGAAGAGATTATGGTAGGGTACGAAACCACCTCAAAGTTATCCTTTCTGATCGATCTATTCAAGAGTCCGTAGTAAAATAACACGAAGCTATTCTTTCCGTTCAATCTCTCATAGAGTTCATACTAGAATAACACCTTAAGACACAAATCAACCAAAACCCTAATGTCACCTAGATACTCCAATGTCACCTCAAGTATCCGTGGGTATGATTATACGATATGCATCACAATCTCAGATTCATCTATTCAACCAACACAAAGTACTTCAAAGAGTGCCCCAAAGTTTCTACCGGAGAGTCAAGACGAAAACGTGTGCCAACCCCTATGCATAGGTTCATGGGCGGAACCCGCAAGTTGATCACCAAAATATACATCAAGTGAATCAATAGAATAACCCATTGTCACCATGGTTATCCCACGCAAGAAATACATCAAGTGTTCTCAAATCATTAAATACTCAATCCGATAAGATAACTTCAAAGGGAAAACTCAATCCATTACAAGAGAGTAGAGGGGGAGAAACATCATAAGATCCAACTACAATAGCAAAGCTCGCGATACATCAAGATCGTATCACCTCAAGAACACGAGAGAGAGAGAGAGATCAAACACATAGCTACTGGTACATACCCTCAGCCCCGAGGGTGAACTACTCCCTCCTCGTCATGGAGAGCGCCGGGATGATGAAGATGGCCACTGGTGAGGGATCACCCCTCCGGCAGGGTGCCGGAACAGGGTCCCGATTGGTTTTTGGTGGCTACAGAGGCTTGCGGCGGCGGAACTCCCGATCTATTCTGTTCCCCGATGGTTTTAGGGTATATTGGTATATATAGGAGGAAGAAATACGTCAGGGGAGCCACGAGGGGCCCGCGAGGGTGGAGGGCGCGGCCAGGGGGGGTGGGCACGCCCCCTGCCTCGCGACCTCCTCGTTGATTCCCTGGCGTGCACTCCAAGTCCCCTGGATTGCTTCCGTTCCAAAAATAACTTTCCCGAAGGTTTCATTTGTTTGGACTCCGTTTGATATTCCTTTTCTGCGAAACACTGAAACAAGGGAAAAACAGAAACTGGCACTGGGCTCTGGGTTAATAGGTTAGTCCCAAAAGTAATATAAAAGTGTTTAATAAAGCCCATAAACATCCAAAACAGATAATATAATAGCATGGAACAATAAAAAATTATAGATACGTTGGAGACGTATCAGCATCCCCAAGCTTTATTCCTGCTCGTCCTCGAGTAGGTAAATGATAAAAACAGAATTTTTGATGTGGAATGCTTCTTAGCATAATTCTCAATGTAAATCTTTTTATTGTGGCATGAATATTTAGATCCGAAAGATTCAAGATAAAAGTTTAATGTTGACATAAAAACAATAATACTTCAAACATGCTAACCAAGCAATTATGTCTTATCAAAATAACATAGCCAAAGAAAGTTTATCCCTACAAAATCATATAGTTAGGCCATGTTTCAATATTGCCACACAAACGTTCTCATCATGCATAACCCCGATGACAAGCCGAGCAATTGGTTCATACTTTTAACGCGCTTCAGCCTTTTCAACTCTTACGCAATACATGAGCGCAAGCCATGGATATAGCACTATGGGTGGAGTAAAGTATAATGATGGGGGTTATGAGAGAAGACAAAAAGGTAGAAAGTCTCACATCGACGTGGCTAATCAATAGGCTATGGAGATGCCTATCAATTGATGTTAATGAGAGGATTAGGGATTGCCATGCAACGGATGCACTAGAGCTATAAATGTATGAAAGCTCAACAAAGCAAACTAAGTGGGTGTGCATCCAACTTGCTTGCTCACGAAGACCTAGGGAATTTTGAGGAAGCCCATCATTGGAATATACAAGCCAAGTTCTATAATGTAAAATTCCCAGTAGTATATGAAAGTGACAACATAGGAGACTCTCTATCATGAAGATCATGGTGCTACTTTGAAGCACAAGTGTGGTAAAAGGATAGTAGCATTGCCCCTTCTCTCTTTTTCTCTCTTTTTTTATTTTTTTATTTTTTTATTTGGGCCTTTCTCTCTTTTTTATGGCCTCTTTTATTTTATTTTATTTTTATTTTTTATTTAGTCCGGAGGCTCATCCCGACTTGTGGGGGAATCATAGTCTCCATCATCCTTTCCTCACTGGGACAATGCTCTAATAATGATGATCATCACACTTTTATTTACTTACAACTCAAGAATTACAACTCGATACTTAGAACAAAATATGACTCTATATGAATGCCTCCGGTGGTCTACCGGGATATGCGATGAATCAAGAGTGACATGTATGAAAAATTATGAATGGTGGCTTTGCCACAAATACGATGTCAACTACATGATGATGCAAAGCAATATGACAATGATGGAGCGTGTCATAATAAATGGAACGGTGGAAAGTTGCATGGGAATATATCTCGGAATGGCTATGGAAATGCCATGATAGGTAGGTATGGTGGCTGGTTTGAGGAAGATATAAGGAGGCTTATGTGTGATAGAGCGTATCATATCACGGGGTTTGGATGCACCGGCGAAGTTTGCACCAACTCTCAAGGTGAGAAAGGGCAATGCGCGGTACCGTAGAGGCTAGAAAATTGTGGAAGGTTGAGAGTGCGTATAATCCATGGACTCACATTAGTCATAAAGAACTCATATACTTATTGCAAAAGTTTATTAGCCCTCGAAGCAAAGTACTACTACGCATGCCCCTAGAGGGATAGATTGGTAGGAAAAAACCATCGCTCGTCCCCGACCGCCACTCATAAGGAAAGCAATAAAAGAACACCTATGTGTCAAAATTGTCACACAACTTTTACCATACGTGCATGCTACGGGACTTGCAAACTTTAACGCGATTATTTCTCAATTTCACAATTACTCAACTAGCACACTCTAATATTACCACCTTTATATCTCAAAACACTTATCAAGTATCTAACTTCTCATGATATTCAATGAAATCAATATGGGAGATTAATTTCACAATTAAAGCAAATTACCATGCTGTTTAAGAATCTCAAAATAATATAAGTGAAGCATGGGAGTTCATCTATTTCTTCAAAATAAAACCACCGCCGTGCTCTAAAAGATATAAGTGAAGCACTAGAGCAAATGGCAAACTACTAGAATAAAACCACCAGCAAAATAAAACCACCGTCGTGCTCTAAAAGATATAAGTGAAGCTATTCTTTCCATTCAATCTATCATAGAGTTCATACTAGAATAACACCTTAAGACACAAATCAACCAAAACCCTAATGTCACCTAGATACTCCAATGTCACCTCAAGTATCCGTGGGTATGATTATACGATATGCATCACACAATCTCAGATTCATCTATTCAACCAACACAAAGTACTTCAAAGAGTGCCCCAAAGTTTCTACCGGAGAGTCAAGACGAAAACGTGTGCCAACCCCTACACTACAAAAAAAGACACATCCGTGACATTTTGGGCCAATTTTTTTTCCTGTCATACATATGACACTTCTATGACGATAATTGTGACAAAACCCGGTATCATCATAGATGTGGTGGGCTCCTACTTCTATGACAAAAAATCATAACAGAAAATGGGCTTTTCGTCCTGTGCGGGCCGGAGACGCAGCTGCATGACATTCTTTGGGCCGTCCATGACGGAAAAACCGTGGTAGAAGCGAGGGCGAGGAAAATTTTGGGGAGTTCCCGGTTACGGTGGGAGGTCGGGGGCCGAGCGATGCGCGTTTCTCTCGTACACGTACGCGCGTGTGTGCGAGGCGTTGGCTCTAACAGAACCCGGGCGAGGCGCTGGGCTCTAACTGAACCCGAGCGATTGCACTGCAGGCTACGCGTTACTGAACCCGAGCGATCGATCGATGGCTGTTAACTGACCCGATCGAGCGATTCCTTCGCTA